>NC_081788.1:25828409-25873409 GCF_963082965.1 Carassius carassius | reverse complement strand
ATACATGTGATGGCACCTTGGATTTTGGTCGAGACTAAATTGCCCATCTGAGCTCAGTATGATAGGCCACTGAAAACATGATCACACACTAATAAACACACAACACCAATAATGTACCAGAGAGATTGTATGTCTGCAGTTTCACAGTGAGCTGTGACTTTCTGTTCCTCTCTCGCCTCTATTCCTCGGAAAGCACAAACACTCTGTAACAGCACACCTGATGAAGAGATAGAAATCGGCTCCTGGAGGTCTTTCAACTCTTTCTACTCAAAGTGTTTGAGGTACATGCAAACTGACAGCGTTGTGGACGGGTTCAAAGCTGACAGACTATCCTCTGCAGTATTATGATGTTATAAAAGGCTGAAATATACCACGGCGACTGAGAGAACACCTGACAAACTAAGTGTGTTTGAACAGACTTTGAAATAAAATAAAAGATGCATTAACATGCATTAAGATTGCTAAAAAATGCATTAAGTGCACAAATTGACAGTCACCACTTATAAGCTATTACTAAATATTGTAGAAACATAATTTTCTGTAAAGTTGCTTTGTAACGATTTGTATTGTAAAAAGCGCTATACAAATAAACTTGAATTGAATTGAACTGAACTTTACACAAAGGTAACACCTTTCCCACATCAAGAGGACCCCGGGAATAAAAATAAAAAATGAATGTAGAGAAGATAACTTCAATATTTCTTCTCTTTAGCTTTAGGCATGCCACCATGGGGCTGAAGGTGAAGTGTGTGATTTCTTACCTCGCATGGATGACGGCTTGTCGATGGGGAAGTCACCGTCCCATACGATGGAGAAATCCACAGGCAGGTCTCCCATCTCATTCCCGTCATACCAGTACTGTGGGAAAAACATCATCTATATTAGAAAAACATCACAACAAGAGTTTATCCTCTACCCTGTGTGACAAAGGGAGGGGCAAATAAAAGCACCCCGATTACAATTTTATTTAATTTTTTTTGCCGTAAGTAAAACAATCATTTGCTAACTCAACAGCACTTCTTGCAAAATATGCCCAGTCACCACTGACATCACCTCAAAGTCTCAAGAGACGACTACAGAAGATGATGTTATCATGACACTTTCTCCGCCAGCACTGCTCTGAAACAATCCTGATATCTCGGAAATGAACTTAAACCCAGATCTATAATTTGCTGCACACTCCACACCACTCCTGGAAAAAACACGGTCAATCACGACTGACATCATCTGAACATCACGCTGACAAAGAGCATGACTACAGATGATGACAACACATTTGCTTCGCTCTCTCCACGAGCACTTACCATACCAAGGCCATACCAAGAAAAAGAAAGATAACAGAGTTTCGACTTCTTGTTATCTTCTTTTTCTCTGCAAACACTATTTTGTGATTTTTTAAAAGCCACTAGATAGTGATAGAATGATTAAAAGATAGATAGATAGATAGATAGATAGATAGATAGATAGATAGATAGATAGATAGATAGATAGATAGATAGATAGAAAGATAGATAGATAGATAGATAATCTACATTGAACTCAGAAATTTTAACTTAAAGATGCATGGAAAGCTTTTTGTTTTGTTATATAAAATAAATGAATTATTAACACATACAAGATATGGTGTGTCGCCAGCATGTGGCTACAGCTCGTCAGGTGGAGCAGAAAGCAGGTGACGGTGGTTTTTACTGTCTGGGTTTTAATTAGCAACAACACTGAGAGCACTTAGCCAACGCAACCCTGAGAGAATATCGCTGATCAGGCTCATCGATCAGTGGCTGCTTGCTTAAGAGACTTCCAATAGAACTCGAGTAAACTTACCAGAGTGAAGAAGCTTTGGCTTCAGCATTACAAACCACCACAATGGCACTTTCACTTTGTTTCCCCTGATAAATGTGGAAAACACCTTTTGATATATGGTATATTTCAGTAGAAAAATCAACACACTTTTTGCACTGAATGCAAACCAGCCTAATTTACATATGCATGTTTTCAGAATTATTTATACAGAAATTTGCTTCAGTAATGCGTGCAGTAAGTTTACTATTAAGGATGAATTCACTAAACAGTTTAGCATGTGGTATTTCAGTGCAAAACCTGTATCTTATTCACTTGCTAGAGCGAGAAAGTGTTTTAATTTTGTGGGCACCTGATTGCATGATTACAGAGCAGTATGCTGAAAAAAAAGGTGTAGAAACAATTTCACTTTGAAATTGTTAGCACATTTTAAAGGAAACAGCAAGCAATACATTGAATTAAACATGAAATTATGAGGTAAATAAAACTGAAATCGTATTTTCTTCTAAAATGTACTTTATTTACAAATCTTTTTTTTTTTTTCTTACAGTATAAAACAACGTATCCAATGTGCAAATAAACGGTGCTATTCATTCTTACTGCATTCTTCCTCAGCAGTGAAAACTGCACTGCATTTCCATTTATGGCCAAGCCAAAATCTATTTTGGAAAAAAGGCATAAAAACACCCTGCCTCGACGAAACCTCATGCCTCGACCGGTCATTAGGGCTGATTGAAACGTCAGCTGTTACATCAACGTTCACTCAGCCATACAGCCCAGATAAATCACAACAGAGAAAACAAGCAGTGCCACATCGCTCCCCAGCCATCCAAGAGGCCCTGAAGAGTGGAAAATGGCCCTCGGTGGTGTGTGCGGTAAAGCCAGAGACTTTCTACAGCTGTTCTGGGGGGAAAAATATCTGGGAGGAACTCGAGCGAGCTCTGCAGTGGAAAAGGTGGTGAAAGCTGAACTAAACCTCACTCAACCTGTTGACGCCAGGCACCCAGCAGTCATATATCTCTATGAGACACAGCTGCTGGGGTCTTAATTGGGGTCAATACAGGCGACCCGCATACTGGCATACAGGTCACAAAGGTCACGACTTTAACATCATTAACTTATCTTGGAATTTGTTGGGCTGTTATGCACTCAAGCTATAAAAAAGGCCTAATGAACTAATGCATTTCAAAAAATGGTGCAAAAATCACATATCAAACAATGCTTTTCCATAGACCATGTCAGTTAATTTATGTGTTCATCAAATTAACATTATCTGTTGCTTAATAATTTCATCCAATAGGATGAAACGACCAGAACGGATGTGTAACTCTTTTGTAAAACAATTCTTACTTAAACTGTCATACATATATATTTTTTCCATTAAAATGATGTGTTTTCTTTAGGGGTGACCCCGAATAGTCGACGAATCGATGCTTTAATTCGAGGAGCCTGATTCGACCACCAATCTAACAGTCGAATATTCGTGGGGTGTTATTGATTATGCTATTTTGACTATATGGGGGAGCTCAAATATCTGATTTCACATAGAACTACCGGTTTTATACCAATAAGTTAATATACAGCCTATTATGATAAAGTTGTAAGAATCTGAAAAGAAAGAAGCTTCAAATTAATATTTTAAAGTGCGTGAATAAATCCAACCACCCCTATAGATTTATGTTTCACTTTCCATAATCCGTGACCGACAGAGGAGCATCTTGGCGGCAGGGATTTAAAACTTTACCAAGACTCAAACTGACACAGGCAGAGACTGGATTTTTTCGAACAGGTAGGGTACAAGTGATTTCAAAACATTTCAGCCGTTGTATATATATCGTGGATATATTATTTACCTGATATAAGATGCATTTGGTTTTGAGTCTAGCACTTTATTGTAGTACTACGGTGATATCTCTTCAGTGCACAGTGCGAGCAAGTCAAACTACAATGCAGAATATTAATAACTACACACTTAGAAAAAAGGGTTCATTGGGGTTCTATATAGAACCATAGGGTTCTTTACTCAACTCCAAAGAACCTTTTATGCTAAAAAGGTTCTATAATGACAAGAAAGAACCCTTTTGGCACAAAGGTTCTTTAGGCTATAATTCATATATTACATTATTCTGCAACATTTTGTATTTGTAATTAAATTATTGTTTGTAGTAACTTAATATCACATTTTAATCATGCTGATTTTTGGAGAAAAACTGAAATGGCACTCTTTTTTATTGATTAACTACATAAAATGATATAAATATATACCTATATATTTCTAACCCCCATATCTTGAATTTTGTGATCATTCACATGTATTCAGAAATGCATTTGAATACACTGAATAATGCAGTGAAAGAACACACTCAAAATGCACACGCGCACTAGTATGACTTCATCATGTAACTTTACATTAGCCTAGATGCGTGCACTTTATAGACACGATTTGTTTGATTTTTGAATATACTTGATACTGTTAAAAGGCACATCATTAAAACAAAAAATACGAGTTCACATATCACACCTAAACAAACGTAATTAGAACTAGTAACTAAATTAGTTAAAAATGCCTATCCATATACAGCTATGATTCGCGAACCCCAAACTGACTCAAATGATTCGCCAACCAGCTCCGAACTCCCGAAATGACTCAAATGATTCACGCTCCAAACTCCCGAACTGACTCAAATGATTCGCGATCCCGCTCCGAACTCCTGAACTGACTCAAATGATTCGCGATCCCCAAACTGACTAAAATGATTCGCGATCCCTCTTCGAACTGACTCAAATGTTTCACGCTCCGAACTTCCAAACTGACTCAAATGATTCGCGATCCCGCTCCGAACTCCCAAACTGACTCAAATGATTCACTATCCCCAAACTGACTCAAATGATTCGCGATCCCGCTCCGAGCTCCCGAAATAACTCATTTGATTCGCGAACCTGCTTTGAACTCCCGAACTGACTCAAATGATTCGCAATCCCCAAACTGACAAAAATGATTTGTGATCCCGCTCCGAACTCCCAAACTGACTCAAATGATTCTCGAACCCGTTCCGAACTCCTGAACTGACTCAAATGATTTGCGAATCGGCTCCGAACTCTCGAACTGATTTAAATGATCCGCAAACCCGCTCCGAACTCCCAAACTGACTCAAATGATTTGCGCTCCGAACTCCCAAGCTGACTTAAATGATTCGCGAACCCGCTCCGAACTCGCGAACTGATTCAAATGATTCACGCTCCCAACTCCCGAACTGACTCAAATGATTCGCGAACCCGCTCCGAACTCCCGAACTAACTCAAATGATTCGCGATCCCCAAACTGTGTGCAATGTCTTTTTTAGAAAATTATCTGAACTTGAGTTCCAAACTGTATGACGTTCATTGTGATGAGCAGATATTTGAGATGCCATCATTTTAAAGAATTGACAGCCACGATCACTTGATTGCATGTGATAAAATTAAATAAAAATGTCTTGCTCTTGTAGAATAATGTTCTAATTAAGAATGTTTTACTCTTATTGACAGTTAATTGTTTTTTATATCAGGAGAAATACAAAGATGTTAAAATTGAGAGAGGGCTGCTCAGTTTCTCACAAAAACATTTGCACAATTTAGATGAAAGAGGCAAAAAACTACTGATGCATTTTTTTTAGCAACCGGCCTTTAGATCTAGCATTCTGCATGCTTTAAATCAGATACAGAAATGATGTAGCTTGAACGAATAGCATTTTTATTTAAATTAACAACAGAGAGAAAGTGAGAAACTGCATGTGTGTATAATGTTTGTGTAGTGTCTCTTCAATAATCAAGCTGCAAGTTTAGTTAAATCAAAAACAGATACATTGTTGCTTTTTAGTTTTTCAGTATGCTATCCAAGCTATTTTATTAATGAATATTGCATTGATCACGAAGTTTCTGTGGTCATGATTGTTTGTGAGTTGCATGTGCAACCTAGCCAGTGAATTGGCCCTTTCCACTGTGGTAAAAATAGTCAGTCACATCCCTAATTGTTTGGAAGAAAGTTTGCAAGATTCTAAGTTATTTCACAAATAATTTATATGTTTTCCAACTTGAAGGAATCAGTAAAGCCAACTCAGACTATAGTTTTTCATGAAGCTTCAAACCCCCTCCATGCAAAAAGAGCCAGCATCAATATGGAGGGTGTCAACATTGTGAGCGCAGAAATGGATGTGATGGAGGCAATGGAGTGCCTCTTTGCTACTTATTTCATATTCAGTGTGGAATACCCCAAGCACATCACTCACATGATGAATTTTGTTGAGCAATACCTGCTTAAACTCTCCAGAAGCCAAAAAAAAAAACTGTCTGTCCCAGTGCTCAAAATGTACAATTATCATAATACTTTGATATTTCGTGAATAGTGCTAATGTAAATTTGTAAATATGAGGCGATTGATGTTATTCTGAAATGCTGATCTGAATTTGAATCTGTAATTACAATTCTTTATGAGTGATATTAATGTAAATTTGTAGATTTTAAGTGCTTGATGTCCTGAAATGTTGATCTGAATTTTAATCTATGTATTCACATTCTTCATGAGTGATATTAATATGAATTTGTAGATTTGAAGTACTTCTATATCTGTATATTTCCATTGTGAGTTATATTAATATGGATTTGTAGTTTTGAGGTACTTGATGTTGTTCTAACCCTGATGGGAATTTAGATGAATCTGTATATTTGCATTATTTATTAGTGATAGATTAATGTAATTTTATAATTGACTTATTTTGTAATATGTAGATGTAGGTGAAACTCTATTTTCATTATTTATGAGATTTTTTAAATGGTTGGTGTTTTGAGGTTGATTTGTACATTTAAAGCCTTGAGTATTTGACATTACAGTAGCATTCTTTCTGTAATAGTAATTATTTTTGTTAATATAAATAAATGACTAGTTCTATGCACTTTGGGTGTGCTTTTTTCAGTATTCATGTTATATTAAATATTATATTAAATATTTAATCCGGAAAGGACAAAATAAATGATAATGAATGAACCCCTAAAAGGTTCCATATAAAACCTTTTTCCTGGTTCTTTGTAACCCTAAAGGGTTCTTTTGATTGAACCCTTAAAAACGGTTCTATATAGAACCTTTTAGGGGTTCCAAATACGTAGCGCCTGATAGAACCTTTTAAGGTTCTATATAGAACCTTTTCTTCTAAGAGTGTATGACTGGGACTGTTATATATATACTATTATAATGAGAAGACCATTATACTAAAATGCTATGAATTTTTTGAGTTTAGCTGCTGTGTTTCTGCACATTGTTCCACATGAACGCGTCCACAAAAGGAGTTCACATTCAGAGCCCCGCAGATATGTTCATGTGCATTCGGGCCCTTTTTGCAAATAGACTTTAAGTCTTAATATTAACGTTATGTTGTATAAATAACGATGCGTATTCTATATGAAATTATGAGTTTAATCCCACTGATTAAAAACAAATCAAATGCGTCACTGCAGAACATTAACCGCTAACGTTTTAGTCTAATGTTATAATGAGAGCACTTCTGTAAAAAAAAGAAATTAAAAAAAAAATTGTTAATTGTTATGGTTTCGCCGACGTTAAGTGTTAGCTATCTGTTAATCAAAACATAAAACATTATTTACCCCGTTTATATCCGCAAGGTGTTTATTACACATTTTCCCTGTGTGTTAACATCAGTAATTATGTTAGTTGAATGTCTGACTTGACTCTTGTCAAACATATGATTCGACTATAAGTCGAATATCGGCAAGATTCGAAAATTCCGATTCGACTATGAAAATCCTTGGTCAGGGACACCCCTAGTTTTCTTGTTTATTGCTTCTCCTCCATTGAAATGTTTGCTTTGAGAAGATTAGCCTGCACGTGTAAATGGGAGGAAGCCTTTGTGTTTGTCCATACAATACCGCTTATCTCTGCCAGTAGTGAATTGATTTTCCTCCAGCTTGTTTTCCCACTGTATTGCAGCGTGTTATGTTTAGACAGCCTGGCCTGGTTCTGTCAGAGGGCTCACTGGAAATGACTGGCAAACAACAGCAAGGTAATCTAAAACCGTTCTCGAGTTATCAGCCACCCTGAATATGCAAAACACAACCCAGGATGGCTTTTACAGGAATAAAGGCCATTTTTGTCATTTTGATTTAGCTTTGTACACATCCTTGGGGTACATTTCAATCCCACTTGCATGTTTAATCAAAGGCTATAATATCATGTGGGTTTTTAAAGAGACCACTCTTGAAAATTGGGGTGCTCAATAATCCACTTATTGGAGCTAAGTTAATATGGTGCTACCGTTTATGGCAGCAGCTATGATGAATAACCAGAGATATTGACTCAGGGGCAAAAAATGCTGCTTCTCTAAAAATCAGCCTTCTCCTGAAATTAAGTGCTTGCAATTAATTCAAGTGGAACGCTGTGGAACTAAGTATTTAGTCTTTAATAGGGTTTTATTATTTAAAAGATAGACCTAGCTACTAATAGACCTCATCTCTCTGGATACGCTCAGCTCCAGCTGACCTGACGTCTCCTTCGAGTGACAGAATGAAAATCAATATAACTTAATGATGGAGGACCTGTACATTTAATTAAGTTAAAATTTGAACCAGACTCAGCACAAAAAAGACACAACGGCATCGATGGTATGAGCAGAATGAGCCTGCTGTGTGCGCAGCATTACTTTACGGTAACCTAATTATTGAATCATAGCTATCTCATTACTAACGACAGTCCAGTAATAACAGCATATAATTCACTTCAACGAATGTTGCGTCATGGGCTAATTTCTAGGTTGGGAGAGGGGAATTCTGGGTTATGATAAAAGATACAGCTTCTGTCAGTCCAACTATGATGTGACTTGGTTTGGTCAAGAGCCACTTGAAAGAAATAATTGGTTAAGTTTTCCTAAAGCTAGGAGGAAAGGAAAGGTGGCCACATGGATGCGCAAGGAACACGTAAATGAGCCGAGCATGCTGACCTGAAGCATTTTATTGGTGCATCACTTTTGGAGGGATTTCTTCATTTGGAGGTTCTAGCACAGCTGAGCCTCTTAATACACAGAGAAATGCTCAGGGAGCAGTTAATGCGATACATTAAGCCTGGGATACATACAGTGGATTGATCACCACATTAGTTGATCAATTTATTTTAATAAGGCCCACATGCTTACGCACAGCAACCTAATAGCATTTACAGTTTAAAGAACCACGCCTGGGACTGCACTGAAACGCCATGAACAAGTAACTGAGATTACCTAAGAAACTTTTTTGGCTGTAGTCAGGCATTTATGGTTTTCATGCAACCCAGGTGATCGTTAAAACATGTTCCTCTCGGTAGTACAGTACAAAACAACTAATGCCTGATTGAGCACTTGATAAGAATAATAGAATAATGAGGGTGAGGTGGTTCAAAATGCCTGACAAAAATAACATGTAAGTGTTTTTATTCAAAAAGCTTCCTCTACCCTGCATTGAGGATAATGGGGTTCTTTGTGAGGGCCCTCTCCATCAAGAGCCTGGTTCAGAACTTGGGCATTGTGTAAAAAAGGCCTTTGGCAGTACGTTTCCCTGGTAACATTCCCGGTGCCTGTCGCTAAGGGGTCAGGGGTGCTTAGCAACACTTACGCTCATGGACTCATTTGGAGTATTTTGCACACCTCTCTCTTCTTGAACAAAAAAAGTGAATTTCTTTGGATTATGCATCAGCCTAGCAAAAATCACACCCATTCCAGAATTTTTTTTTTCATGACCATAATACAATTTTAAAAGTACACACAGAAAGCAGGTGGTTATTATGTTGTAGCAGAGCTGAGAATATTTATCTTTTGGCTGTCAAGCCATGAGCAGATGATGCATCAAAACCTATGCTCAAGCTATAGCTGTTCATTAGTGATTCTTGAGTGCCACGCAATAGAAAAATGGTCAACCTGGAACAAAAGAAATAGTCAAATATGACTGACAGGCTGTCATAGGGTTAGATAAGAAAACAGCTGTGGTTTTACACAACTCGAAATGTGGTTTCAAAACATTTAGGTACATTATATGTTTTCTTGAGAGTAAATGCTGTTTATAACTGATAATAAAATCTTTGGAAATATAAATGGACCAATAACATGTCCCTGAGGCACACCATTCGAAAATCCCATCTTTGCTTTGATTTTATGTGACTTGGGGGTTTAGTTGATATCATCATGACTAGTGATCAACAAGTAGTTGGTTAGCTTTGTCCAACCAACTTTTAGTATTGTTTAGCATTAAATGTTTGAACATGATTAAACTGTTCAACTAGCTTATGAATTGGACTTTTTGGTGACTAGCCCTGATCTTTTACCATTTTCACCACAGACACCATGACTACATACCGATTGATTAATTTATTAGCTAGAACAATTAGCTTGTTGTTATATTATTGCAACCATCAGCTTTCCCAATACTTTACTAGCAGAGTACAGTAAAGTTCTTTGTAGTGTATCTGATGTTAAAGCCACACAATGGCAGCATTGTGAGGTACTGAAAAGGCAGCTGTCCAAATTTTAGGGTGAGGCAAGAACAGGAAACTGCCGAGAAATTAGGGAGAATGCAGGGCCAGTTAACTTGATTTTTGTCAAAAATAATGACCCTTTAATTCCAGCGCAAGCGAGAGACATGCCCTAAGGGAGACCACTTACATCAAGATAAGAGCAGATTAACTAGCTGTAATACAACACCAGTAGCTTGTGTGCCTTTGTCTTTAACACTGTTCGATCAATAAAGACCACTATGATTCTCTCAGGTGTGTAACGTTAGCAACTGCTAATATTCCACAATTAGTTCTTTTTGCATTATGCATGTTATGCATTTTAGTTAACTGAATACTAAAAAACAAACAAACCAAAAAAAACTGATGACAAAAGAACTGACATGTGGACACAAGTCAAATGCATTATTCAATTAAATCTATATAAAACAAAATAAATAAGTTTAACAAATGGAAACAAATGCACTATCCACTAATATCTATTTGACATAGATATTATAATAATAATAGTAAATAATAATTATAAAGAAACTTTTATAAATAAATATTGTAAATAAACAAATATGGCATTAAACTTTTTGTCCACTAAAATAAATAAATAATTTTTTTTTTAAAAATTAATTCACATCATTGATATTTATAAACTGTAAATAAAAACCAAAAAGCAACTAAAAACTTCAAGTTAAAAATGACTTCAGCAAAAACATGATTGAGCACAAATCTAATGTTGAATTGAAGTTTAAAAAGCATAAGAGAGAGAACAACATATTAAATAACCTTCAAAACCTAATCTTTCTTTTATTTACTTTACCTATGAGTACACAAATAGAGTACAGTACAAAAAAAAAATAGCTGACCATTTCATACACGTTCTCAGGTGATGTGTAAACAGAAGATGAAACTGATTGATTCACCATTGCCCATCCGAAGGCACTCACAATTTCATTAGCATGGACCCCGCGGCCTCAAAGTCACCTGCCGTTGGCTCCCAGAAGACTATGCGGTGCCATTCGCCATGACAGCCATATTGATTGACTCTCACTGCCTTTAGTGAGAGTGTGTGTGAGAGAGGACAGGTGCTGAGGAAGGGAGTGGCGGACAATTGATGACACACTCTCCTGGGAGTCAGTGTAATCTGTATTAGGCCTTCGCTGATGTTCGATTGCTATTCAGGAAAGATGCATGTCATGAGAGAGATGATATGCTTTTTCTTTACTGTGTCACTGGTAATCAGGCTATCAATGAATCTGTGCATGTCCAGACCAACACATATACTACAATGAGGTGAGAGACAAAGAGATTGAAGATAAAGGGGGGATGGGAGGCGATGAAAAGTGACTGTGAAAACGTGAGGGTTTGGTTTCCCATCCCAGTGAGGCAGAACTTATCTGGAAACATTGCAGTTCAACCTTAATGAGCAAGTTAAAGTAAGTTAAAATGGCAACATAAACTAGCCATCTACCAGAAAAACACCACTTTAGGTTTGGTTGAATGGGAACATGCACAACATAGAAATAAAACTGAAAACCTTACTGTTTACAACAATATAATAATGTAGCCCCAAGCAGACAACAGAACACAAGTTTAACATGATAAAGCTAGCTCACTCCCATTATGATTAATGATGTTGACTGCCAATCCACAATCTGTATACAGGGCAAGCAAACTATGTTAAGATGACAAATACTAACAAAAGCAATAACATTTGAGAAAAAAAGAGGCACAAAACAAAGAATTTACGTAGCATAATAAGTAATGTAATGTTTTAGGAGGTAACTCAATGCAATACGTAATACTTTTAAAAGAACGATTTTTATGGTGTGCCCTAACATGTAGTGTCCTATATACAGCGTTCATACAGATGCTTCAAAATGAAATTCATGGTCTTTCAAGAACTTTAATCACTATTTTTGGGGTTTCCAAGGAATATACAAAGGATATCGTTAATCAAATTCTTTATTGCTAAATTTTAAATGTCTATAAATAAATACAAATAATTAAATGTCTTAATTTTAAATTTCTTAAAAATATATTTACTACTACTTTCTTTGTTTGCCTCTTTAAGAAGAACCGCTTTATGTATTCCCCAATTTTAAGTCGCTTTGGATAAAAGCATCTAAAAATAAATAAATAAAAGCGTTTTCATCATATTCAAACTTAAAATCAGCAGGCTTTTATTTTGGCAGGTTGCTGGCAAGTAATGCTGCGTTCCAGGCAGGTTTTTGAGCCCGTAAGTCACGATTTCAAACCACGACTCACGACTTTATAGCGTTCCAGGCAAGTCACACCAAACTTCCTGAGCGCAAGCAATTGTAGCTAGATTATACATTTTATTGCAATGTTATATTGTCCTAAAATCGTTTTTTTTAACGTGCACCACTTGCGTAAACACTGCATCCATAGGCAATATTATCCGTAGAGGCTGCCATTGTTGTTTCGCAGGCTATGTGACGTCAGAGTTCGTAACTCGGAGTACATCTATCTAGTACGAGTTCACGGGTGGGAAGTCACGGGTTTGACTGCTGTTCCAGTGCAGTTTCACGGGTAGAAGGTTGGAAAAACACGGGTTACGGGTAGCCTGGAACGCGGCATAAGTATACGCGCTTCCGGATTTAGCACTGTCTTCTGATTAAAGAGTGTCAGGGGATGAATGTCACAGTTTTGCTTTGTGCTCTGAAAATGGCATGGCATAGCCTAGATTTATGCTTTCAGGTTGAAAATAAAACTTATAAAATACAGTTTGTGATCTAAAATGGTAATTGTGTATTAACAGCTGTCAACCATGTCGGTACGCAAATGCGCTGTCAGAACATATTTATATAAAGCATTTTTTTATTTGGTCACGCATGCGGACCTGCGGACCACTTATGTGCACCCCTGATTATATGTGTTATTTTTGTGTCATTAGATTACTGTTAGTTTATTATTAATAATTTGAACTTTGAACTAGATTTTCCATTTTGATTTAAACTTTTAGTTACTATGTAGTATTTTTGTCAGTCATTTTCTATTTATTTAATTATTTTTAAAACCGTTTTTATTCATTATAATAAATGTCTTAGTCATTTTACTGCAAGTTAAACTAATGAAAATGTGAAATGTTGACTTGACAATTTGCTGAAATTATATATATATATATATATATATATATATATATATATATATATATTAGTGCTGTCAATCGATTAAAAACTTTAACTAGATTAATCACACATTTTTTCTGTGATTAATCCCAATTAATCGCAATAAAAAAGAAATGTTTTTGTACGTTTTTAATATATTTTTTTATGTAATAATTTCACAGTTAATCAAATTAATGTAGAAACAACAAAGACAGTATATTTTAAATACTTGTTTAAATGGCATCTTTTTATGAATGAAGGCCAGTATTACTGATATTAATACAGCTACTGATTTTTATTTTATTTTTTACATTTATTATTAGGCTTCAAAAATATAACAGTTTTTAATTTAAGTAAACTTAAAACAATGCTAACATAAACCCATAATAAAATGTAATGTTTACTCCTGCCCTTCCTGTCTTAACAGTTAGGAAATATACAGAAATTTAATAAAGTTATCAAAGTTATATGCAGTCTGCACTGCATAAACTATAAATTAAATAGTTAATCCTTATTAAAGCTACAAAAGTTATTTAGTCAAGAGCAGCGTGTCATTTTCTCTGTTCCCTTTGTTCTTTAACTTTACTGACAGGAAGCTTTATTGGCTGCTGTCCCTTTAAGAGCAGACAGACACGCGGATCTCACCATTTATATACTGTCTATGGATCTCGCCTCATTCTCTCACAACTCTTTTTGTTCATTTTAGACTTTATATAAATCATTTAAGATTGCTCTTATGAGGATAATCGACAAAACTGGCACTTTGGGATGTTTATTGTTAGTTCAAGCGCTTAAGAGAACTGGATTCTGGCGCCCTGTCTATGCATTGTATGTGTGTGTGTGTGTGTGTGTGTGTGTACGTGTGTGTGTCACATAAGGGCCTTCACAGACAGCGCATTCTCTTTTGTCTTGCCGCGCTTGAAATGTTTAAAAGCATTTAAATGAATAAGAGCGTGATCATATAATATAAAGCTAGCCAACGGATGGCAGAAAATACGGATGCTGCGTTAATTGCGTTAAATATTTTGACACGTTAAACCAGACAAAAATTAATCGCATGCATTAACGCGTTAACGTTGACAGCACTAATATATATATATATATATATATAATATATATATATATATATACTAATATATATATATATATATATATATTCTTTCAAGTAACAAAAGTGTTTTTTTATTTAACGTTTTTAGTTTTATTATTAGTTTTAGTAAACTATAATAGCCCTTATACGAACTATAAACTTAGCTTATACAGCAAATAATAAGAGGTAAAAATTTACAATGGCTCAAAATGAACAATGGCTAAGTGCCAAATGCAAGTGAAAATTTGCATCGGTGTGTACTTTAAGCACCCCTTGATTTATAAAAAATAAAAAAAACAGAAGGAATTTCAGTTCTTATATTTGAAAAAGCACTTTAAGCACCTTGTATGAAATCAATATGTAGTGCCCTACCATGTCATATAAAGCTATTACTCTTACATATTAAAAACTCTGTCCGTTGTTTAGAAATCCATTTACGTCATGCTGTGTAACAGTTCTGCAGTCAGTGTGGACAGGCAAGTCGCATCACACCCACTTATGACACGGGATGTTCAGTGCTGGGAATTTGTTGGTTTTGCGAGATTTTATAAATAAAAGACCTGCACAGAAATCCCAATGTCAATATTCATCTGCAATAAGTAAATAAAAACCTGTTGCCCTCCACATAGTCAATATGCACTGGCATCATCACTGACAGGCGGCCGGAGTACTCACTTTGCATCTAAATGCCTTCAGATCCGAGACTGTGTTTAGACTGCACAAGTCGCTACGTTTCAATTCCAATTTAAATGCATAGCTCTGTCAGAGACGGCAGTGAGGGTCAGAGACAGGGAGACTGATGAACAGGAGGAGATGAGTCAAAACAGATGGAAGGACAACAGTTGCACTTGGGTCCTGCAAGGAGACCTTCGAACGGCAGCATGTGTCATTTCTGGAAAGGACGACAATCAATCCAGTACCGGGGCGAGCGCTACAGACGTGATCCTCATTATTAAATTGCTATGGGACATCAATTGTCTTGTCACAGGGCACGGGCTAGTGGATTGACCTTTGACCCCGTAAGGGTACAAAGGTCAAAGGGCACACACGTCTCCTCCAGCGTGGCAAATCGGGGTTCACCGCATTCCATTTTCGCTGGGCCATACTGTCGTGCCACATTACGAGGCACGTTCAGCAACTAGCTAATTATTTTACAAGATTCCCTGAGGTTACTGTGACAATCAGATGGGTTAAAGACGGCAAGCGCCTGCATAAAGGGAGGACAGAGAGAGAGAGAGAGAGAGAGAAAGAGATTCTCAATGTCAGCATCTTGACATGCTCCATTTTTCACTGGGATTGAGAAAACAACACTTTCAGAGTTATAAATTGATGTCTTTGGTGATTTACCCGGATAAAGATTCGTATTTTTTATGATCCAGCGAGAAGTCACCTTGGCTTTCTCAGCACACTTCAGACAAATTCATCACCACCTCATTGCCCTACAAGCGACGATCTGCAGCTCATGCTAATTTTTTAAATGGAATAATAATGTCACAAAGCCAAATATAATGAGAGAAAACAATGCATCTGTTCGTATGACAATTATTCAGATGCCATCTGGGGGGCGGCTACGCTTGGAAAAATATGCTGATTAATAAATGACATGGTTGCTATTTAGGATATACTGAAAGCAATAGTTCACTCAAAAATAACACTTCTGTCATTATTTTCTCACCCTTATGTCATTCCAAACCCATATGTTGTCATACCATAAAACATGACTATATGCACTATAATATCCACTACAAGTAAATGTGACAAGCAGACCCAAATTTAAGTCATTGTGTGTTGATAATCAAATGTGGCACAGTTTGGGAGTAATTAGATATTTTTCCCATTCAAGCTGTGAATTTAATTTATGCAAGCGATTAAAATATCACAAAACAAAATTCACAGCATTTCCATCCCATGTTCAGGAGAACAAAATAGAAATTCTGCCATTACTAAAGAATGTTAACTTCTGCTACTGCTCTATAAAATCCATTTTTCCTGCACTAATAGCCACTACTCGTATTTGTATGAGAAACAGAGTTGTTGTCTTAGAAATGAAGTGTTCTTACCGAAGTGTTCTGGCACTGGATGCAGGAGCTGTTAAAACGGACCGCGGGAATACGCTGGACTTTGCCCTGGATTTTAAAGACGCACTCATAGTTCTTCTGTCCCGACTGAGGCTGGGGCAAGTTCCGAGCTCGCAACGTGATTGGCCGAACAATCCCCGCCGGTACCAGGATGTCGCTGCTAGGCAGAATCTGCGGGCAACCCTGAAAATGACAAAAAAGACTATGTAATAATTCAGTCTCAGAGCAAAGCACAAACAATCCCGACTCATAAATATCGTAACTGATTCCACTTTCACTCCAAAAATGACACTGATTCCAGTTTATTGAGCTCAAGGACGATAAATAACGTCTATTCGACTGAAACTTTGCCTACAAACGTGGTATTCAGTCTCACACAAATGCACCAAGAAAGGAAATCGAGGCCATTATGGCGGGAATAACTTAAAATTCAGCAAACTGAGGCTAAAACCCCTATTACACAGCACTTGCATCCATCTCCAGTTTTACGAAGCACGGGTTCTCTCTGCAGATCACTCTGATGAAGCGGTAAATGAATATCTTCCTTAGTCCTGCATGTCAAGTCGTGCTAGAAGAGTCATTATGGTCTTCTCTATCCGTAACCGATTGCAGCATTTATCAAAGACACCCATATTGACGTGACTTCTGATCACACTGACGGAAAACGAGTCTCATATCCTGAGACATATTAGCAGGTCAGAAACAACGACACATGCAAAGCACGATCTGGAGAGAGAAACAAGGTTCCTGTTTATACAAACCACATTAATTGATTGATTATTATCACTTATCGACGGGTGCAAAGAGGTGTCGGTTGCAAGCCAGCTCTTATCCTTCCAAGTAGTGCATCTGAGGATATTTCAGATGATCTGTAATCTATTTAACACCGAACAATAATCAGGGTGGCAGTAAAAGCAATTTGCAGGCAGAGGAGACATAAATCAGAGCCACTAGCCGCCCAGCTCACCGTCCACCCGAGCCAAAATAGCAGCATGCTTAACAATGATGCAACTATTTAACCCGGACCTCCATCAGTCTGCACAGGTTTGCATATTAGTGCGACAATAAATCTCATTTTCATATTAGGTGTGTGTAAGGAAGGATTTACTCCCTGTGGAGGCACGAGGTTGCACACAGGTGGTGACTACTGCGAGAGGAAGGATAGCATGCCTTCATACTGCAAAATGAGCACAATGAATCAACTTTAGTTCTGCAGAAGATGACAACAGTGAACAAATGATAAATTACTCCAGACGACTGGCCCGTAAACAAATACACTGTCCATGGGCATCAGAAAGCGACTCTGATAAGGTGAAACTCAGGATGGGTGTATTTAATGAGAAAACATAAAGCTAAGTCACCGAAAAAGGATTGCAGCTGTGCGATACGTGGCTTAGAACTGCAAAATATATATACACTCCCTGCTTCCCAGTATATGTAGTATAGTATTTAAAAAAAAAGTATGGAAAATACATTTACATATTTTATCTGAATATGCAGTATACTATGCAGTATGACTTGATGCCTATAAAATACCAGATTACCTGCTACTTCCACAAAGATTTAGAAGTATGCATCAGATGGACTGCATTCATACCACACTTGCATAATAATAGAGCATACTTTGAGTTATCAAATGTAGTATCTTCTGTGACAATACACAAATTCAGATTATTTTTAAATCAGACTTTTTAAATTACAACCCAATTACCGAATTAGGATTCAATTCGAGGAAGCAGACATGATGCCAGAATTGAAATTCAAATTTAAATGCAAGGTTGCAGACTGATCTATCAGTCTGATTTTTTTTTTCTGAGGTTTTTTTAACCCTCGAGTCCGAGTCATTTGATTTTGAGTATCTACTGATACCAAGTCCCGATCCGATACTTATATAATACATAAAAAAAGAATAAAGGATGCTCCAGGACGTACAATAAATTACATTTTGAAATATATTCAAATAGAAAACAGGTATTTTAAATAGGCTACTAAAAATATTTCAAAATTGTACTGTTTTGCTGTACTTTGGATCAAATAAATGCATGCTTGGTGAACAGAAGAGACTTCTTTAAACAACATTAACAAGCTTACTGTTCAAAAACTCCTGAATGGCAGTATAAGCAACTTTAATTTTTCTCTAATTTCTAGTTTTAATTGGCTTAGAAATCTATAACTGCTGGACGATAACAAATATTAATGATAATATATACTACAAAAACTGTTTATCACATAAGGCAGAATAGTTTCTATCCTGTAATAAATGCTATGTCAATCAGCACTGCATTGTTCATATACTTTATTTATCACCTGCTGGAGATGACTTGAAAAACAATTTATTGTCGTGATCGTATATTAATGTCTTCGTGTTTCCAAAAGTTTCTGTTTTTCTGTGAAAATAGCTGTTTTCATACAGCGATAGCTGGATGCTTTTGTCCATATTAGGAATTTCCTGATATGACTTTCTGCGCGAGAGCGCCCTCTGGCTTCGAGTATGAATGAAACGCACACTGCAGGAGTGTTTAGCGCTCCGTGATGTTAATCTCGCCTTATTCTGGGTCCGAATAAAACACCAGATCATCCGCAGACTATCCTGTCTCTTTGAGTTTAAATCTATATTTATTCACATCTTTATTATATGTATCCGAGTCCTGATCGGGAGGTAACGTCCGATTCCGATCGAGTCTTAAACCACGTGATCAGCCCCGATTTCCGATCACGTGATCGGATCTGGACATTTCTACTGATCATCCATACACCATTAATTTTACAAACATAACTGTCCTTAAATATAGTTTGGCTGATTGTTTTCTGCTGCCAATTAGAAACCTCCACCATCTTTTCTCTTAACAAACCTGTTAACAACATTCATTGCCTGTGTATATTCCGCTCAGATTGAAGGCAACTGCACCCTGCAGACATTTCCTGCCCTGTCCCTCTTTATGTCAGTTAGCTTGTTCTCATTAACAAGCTCCAATCACTAGTTAATTATGAATTAAACAAGCCAGGGATGGAGTGTTTGCTGAATGTGGCTTAAAGGTTACAGATAAGCTGAAGAGCTTGTTAACTAAAGAGTGTTGAGGTAATGTCAGCGTTTACCAGTACATAACTCATCACGCTGGGAACACTGCATATAAAATGTGTAGCTCTGACTCTAATTCTGATTGGACGAGCCTTGTTTGAGACCCCACATCAATTGAATTCTATATTAACATACTATGTTGCCATGGTGGCATCAGTAAACAGCCTACGGTTAGGCTAATGAACTATATTACGCACAGAAGAATTGTTTATTGAGGTTATTATGATTAATATGTTTCATTAAATATGGAACAGACACATTTTTCCATGGCTAGGCTGCAAGCATGCAAAATTATTAGCATGTCGTTAAACAGATATTAACAACAGCATATGATGCCACACTTGCCGTTTAAAAAATGTAAATGATAGACTTAATAAATAAATTATAAATATAATACATTCAAAATATTAAAACATGCAATTTACTTTTCCAAGACAATGCAAACAATGGAGCTTGAGATGTCTAGATTTCAATGCAAAAAAAAAAGAGATACATTTACTTCAGAAGAAAAACTTCATTAAGTTTGAGTCTTGTTTTCAAATGACACACATTTAAGAATGAAAAATGTAAGAATTAAGATTTTTTTTAGGGGCATCAACAAATAGTCTTCTTGCTTAGAGCTTAAATTTATTAGAATTCTGTCAAGTTTTACCTCATCTTACACAGTTACACAGTTGCAGATGTTATCTTATGCATTACATAAGTTTTTGCAGTGTGGTACTGACGTACAACTCTTATAGGTCAAACATATTTTTGCAATATGAATACACCATTTCTCAGTTTAATTCAGTTTAACTTGGTATACCAAACTAAAGCCAAAATAAAAATGAAAAAAACCGACTATTTAAAAACTATTTAGCGCTTGATGTAAAATATGAACACAAACCTATAATACTATTTCAATGATACTAAAACAAAACTGGTGAGTGCACCTTTAAACGTGGTAAACAATGTACAGCAAGTTCATTTCAATGCATTGCAAAACTGAAACATTGTCCAATAAAAACATTCTGTGTTTGCATTTACAATGGCTTAAATGATGAATTATCCCATTTGGCTTTCAAGTAAGGTTAAGTGCCTTCCTGTGTGACATCATAATGCCGTCGCCTGTGTTTTTATGAATCTACGCGGTGGCGGTAACTGTATCCAGCCACCCGAGCAGCTGCTTGTTTCCCCAGTAGGACTTTTCCCTCGCACTGATTAGGAGCCCATTAGGAGAGGCCTGGCAGCTTACTGCCTGTTGACATTCTCTCCATTAACCTTATTGTGCATATCCCGCTTATCACACAGCTAAGCACTTTTCTCCGTTGAAACATAAAAAGCCGGAGCGGCCGAGGGAGAGAAATTCATGCCACACATTTAGAAAATGCACACAGACACAGACACAAAATGCACAAGAAATCCAATTTTTCACTGGAGGTCAGCTAGAGGAAAAAAAACGAATTGTTGCTTACATATACAATTTCCAGAGCAGTCAGTTGCTCAGCCACTCACTCCGTTTTTCTCGTTTTTCCATTCCTTCTACCCTGTTAATCCCATTTTCAGTCTTCATAAACCATAATCCATGAAATATGCTCACTTCCCTCAGTGCAGAGAAAAATAAATTCAGTCTCCGGATCACTTGGGAGCTGTTCCAATTAAACATTACATGATATTTTTTTTTTACTTTATTCTTCAGCTTTAAAGAACTGTATCATCTGAGGAGCGGGACTTGTTATAGTTTCTCAAGCTTTGATTGGTTAATAGGAGCTGGATAATATTCTGAAGGTGCTTTATGAAGCCTGACTTGAAACCACATACATATAACTTTAAATTATAGTTCATATAGAAACGTCAGTTCACTGCAGAGACTGAAGTAATCATTGACCAGACAGCACTGATAAGAGACACATTCAGAAATGTGATTTTGAGCCGTGGCCTAGCGGTTGGGTGCTGTTGTGGTAAGTAATCAAATAATACCATGGTACATAAATATGGTAATCCAAAAGTACCATGATAAAAGCGATACATTGGTATTTTAGTCATGGACAAATAAGAATATCCAAGATGATGAAAAAAGGAAAAAAAAATGTTCTAAGAAATATTATGTTTGTAGAAATGTACCATTGTACTATAAAAAAAACAAATAATAATTCTAATACAAATATATACTCCTAAACATACACAAAAAACAAATATTTATATTATACAAAAACACATTAGATGGATACATTAATTTGTATATTAAATTGATGTTCATTATAAAGATGCATTTTCAAGTGTCTATATAAAAAATGTAATTCAAAATGAAAATTATATAAAAAACTTATTCAAATTCAAATAATATAAAATAATATATTAAGAATAAGGAAACATTTACACATTTTATTTATCTCGCATACGATTTTAATAAACAATTATGTGATATAAATAAGTGATATATAAAAGTACAACCCGAATTCCGGAAAAGTTGGGACGTTTTTTAAATTTTAATAAAATGAAAACTAAAGGAATTTCAAATCACATGAGCCAATATTTTATTCACAATAGAACATAGATAACATAGCAAATGTTTAAACCGAGAAATTTTACACTTTTATCCACTTAATTAGCTCATTTAAAATTTAATGCCTGCTACAGGTCTCAAAAAAGTTGGCACAGGGGCAACAAATGGCTAAAAAAGCAAGCAGTTTTGAAAAGATTCAGCTGGGAGAACATCTAGTGATTAATTAAGTTAATTGATATCAGGTCTGTAACATGATTAGCTATAAAAGCTTTGTCTTAGAGAAGCAGAGTCTCTCAGAAGTAAAGATGGGCAGAGGCTCTCCAATCTGTGAAAGACTGCGTAAAAAAATTGTGGAAAACTTTAAAAACAATGTTCCTCAACGTCAAATTGCAAAGGCTTTGCAAATCTCATCATCTACAGTGCATAACATCATCAAAAGATTCAGAGAAACTGGAGAAATCTCTGTGCGTAAGGGACAAGGCCGGAGACCTTTATTGGATGCCCGTGGTCTTCGGGCTCTCAGACGACACTGCATCACTCATCGGCATGATTGTGTCAATGACATTACTAAATGGGCCCAGGAATACTTTCAGAAACCACTGTCGGTAAACACAATCCGCCGTGCCATCAGCAGATGCCAACTAAAGCTCTATCATGCAAAAAGGAAGCCATATGTGAACATGGTCCAGAAGCGCCGTCGTGTCCTGTGGGCCAAGGCTCATTTAAAATGGACTATTTCAAAGTGGAATAGTGTTTTATGGTCAGACGAGTCCAAATTTGACATTCTTGTTGGAAATCACGGACGCCGTGTCCTCCGGCCTAAAGAGGAGGGAGACCTTCCAGCATGTTATCAGCGTTCAGTTCAAAAGCCAGCATCTCTGATGGTATGGGGGTGCATAAGTGCATACGGTATGGGCAGCTTGCATGTTTTGGAAGGCTCTGTGAATGCTGAAAGGTATATAAAGGTTTTAGAGCAACATATGCTTCCCTCCAAACAACGTCTATTTCAGGGAAGGCCTTGTTTATTTCAGCAGGACAATGCAAAACCACATACTGCAGATATAACAACAGCATGGCTTCGTCCTAGAAGAGTCCAGGTGCTAACCTGGCCTGCCTGCAGTCCAGATCTTTCACCTATAGAGAACATTTGGCGCATCATTAAACGAAAAATACGTCAAAGACGACCACGAACTCTTCAGCAGCTGGAAATCTATATAAGGCAAGAATGGGACCAAATTCCAACAGCAAAACTCCAGCAACTCATAGCCTCAATGCCCAGACATCTTCAAACTGTTTTGAAAAGAAAAGGAGATGCTACACCATGGTAAACATGCCCCGTCCCAACTATTTTGAGACCTGTAGCAGAAATCAAAATTGAAATGAGCTCATTTTGTGCATAAAATTTTCTCAGAAAAACTTAAAACTTAAAAACTTTCTCAGTTTAAACATTTGCTATGTTATCTATGTTCTATTGTGAATAAAATATTGGCTCATGTGATTTGAAAGTCTTTTAGTTTTCATTTTATTAAAATTTAAAAAACGTCCCAACTTTTCCGGAATTCGGGTTGTATATATTTTTAATTGTATTATTTTATTTAAATATATATATACACACACACTTCAAATATAATATTATATAATAATAAAAAAATAACATAAATATGCTTAAGTGTGCATGTAGTGCATTGACGTGAGTTATTAAATATTTCTAACTATTTATTCACATTATAACTGTTATTCTGCAGTTTCCATAAACAATACATTCAGATATATTTTATATATACACAGCACAATTTGTGAATTCCTGAATCTTTTGACAGCTCATTTCATATCGCCTGACGCTCTTTACTTGTTGCATTGATATCATGATACCAAAGGCTGCTATGATCCTCAAGCCAAAATGTTAGTATTGATCCAACACTAACCGTGCGAGACACAAAGAATGAGCCTCCGTTTAATATAGAAATGGAGCACTTGTTATCGCAGCAGCTGAAAGACATTCGTTTGACACAAGCAGCCTGAAACATGAAGAAAGCACAAGATCACTGGCTCTAAAAGTCTCTTATCAGAAAATCGTCATGCAATCTTGATATCAGCCCCAGCCATCTCTGTTTTAGCAGTAAAGTGTTTGCTAATGTAAAAACAAGATAGCTTATCGCTAGTGGTTGGCATGAGAAGCAAGGACGAGGGCACTGTTTGCTGCGCATCGAGACTGAAGACGTGAGGGGTGCTGCGTAATAGCTGGCTGGTGACAGACGCCCGCCGTGTCACTTCCTGTGCAGATACGCCGTCCGGCTTTAAGGACCACAGCAGCCAGAGCGCTTCCTGCCGAGCTAATGGCGTCTCTGTCACTCATCCCACAATTAATTACCTCTGCCCGCAGCTCGTTAATGAAAGAGTCGCCCCACCGAGACGAAACGAGGCTGGAGAGAGAGAGAGTGTGAGAAAGTGAAAGGAAAAAGAACGATTGCATTGTGGGAACAAGAAAACAGATTGAGAAGGGACAGACGGAGAAGTGACACTTGGAGAGAGAAACTGGGAGGCAGAGCATCAAAGTGAGAAAGAGGAAAGCGAGGGTCCCAGTCTGAAAATGTGTGCGTCGATCTCTCTGTGGTCATTAGTCTTGCTGAATCGTGTCCCTGCGGTGCTGCTCTTTAAGGTTAAATACATACATAAGCTAATTAAGCTTCCTGTAATGATAAATGTGATGGAGGGAGAGCGATATTATGGCACACCAGCCACGCTGTCAATCAATGCCACTCTCACATCATGACACAGCAAATGCAAAACACCCAATAACTTCATATAATTTCCGTTAATATAGATACTGCTTGACAGATCAGTAATTCATGGTGAATCAGATATGAATATATATGAACATATATGTTTTATGACACATCAAAAATACCAGAGCATGTTGCTATGAAGTTGATAAGGTGATCTGGCGCAATCCAAAGGAGCCCTTTTTATATTTTGGTCTCTATGAATAATCTGACAGGGTACAATCATGAAAATTATAATCTTAATACATTAAAACTTTCAAATGGAATATTTCTTTTTTTTATTATTAAAAAATTATAAAATTATGTTTAAAATTATAATTATTTTATAACAAATTCTTATATATATATATATATATATATATATATATATATATATATATATATATATATATATATATTAATGATAATATAATTTATTAATGATACACATTGACATATGTCTTTAAACATTTACATTTAAAATTATTTTATTCTATACTATTATGTAGCTATTTTAGCCATAAAAAATACAATTATGATATAGATAGGATATATATATTTTTTAAACTAAAAACAAAAACTTAAGTAATTGTAACATTATTTAAAAAAAAATAGAACATTAGAAATTCTATTTAAATGTAAAAAAATATTTGAATGCGAATATAAAATATAAAACAATTAAGAAATAATGTACACACATATAATTAAAGTTTTAATTTTAAAATATTATATACAATTTGTATATTATGTAGATATGTCGCTTTTTTATTTTAAAACCAGAATGAACAAAATTTTTTATTAAACCAGAAAATTGTATGACATAGATAAGTGAGATATATAAATAGAGTACACAATGTTGTATGTATATTATATTATATTATATACACACATACATTTCTTTTACTAACATTTTAATAATAATTTAAAAAGTAATTTACTAGCCCATTTCTGACATAAACAGAAATATAACAAAAGATTACTACAAATTAAGCAACAATTCAGAAATGCTGTGTTGTATGGTACAGTGGCCAAACAGAAAGAGATTTAGAGTGTCTCACACCGATAAACCCACAGCCAAACAGTCTCCTGCATCAGCTGTTTCGACGCTACACATCTATATGCTGCCAAAACGAACACTTCAGTCATAAAGTTTTACACTCCAAAACTCACATCCAGCATCCTCTGAGAAACATCATACTTACTCAAACTGTTTCTTCCTTAAAACAGACTTGCTCGACCCCACAAACTCAAAAACCCTTCCATCTTCGAGACCACAAAATAAGAGGAGAGTTAAAAATGCAGTTCTGAGACGCTGGGGTGGAAGTATGGGCCGTAATGAGGCGTCCGCAGATCCTCCGTTCCCAGAGATCACCTACCATGTGCTTAACAAACACACTGTAGCCTCATCAACACGGCAAGGCTGGCAAACAGATGCGAGGACATCCACACCAGATGTACAGATATAATGAAACGCATTTTAATACAACAGATGAAGAGAATATGACCCTTATTAGAACAGCTGCTGCATTCAGAAACTTACAGTCACTTTAATTGGCAATGTGAAGGTCAAAGAGAACGAAACTTAACATATCGGCAGTATGAATGCCACTCAGCGACTGCAGGTGTTTTTTTTTTTGGTAAATACATGTTTGATACTATTTTCAACGTTGCTTGAAATTAATATTAGCTAGTTTGCTGGTTTAGTTACGGTTTAGTTGTTTGTAATGAAACTAATTTTAAATGCACCTTCAAATATTTTTATTTTAAATGATTTCACTGTATAAAAAGATTTAAAATCAGTAATCTGCACCAATTATGTTTTATCTGAAATAACTGAAATAAAAGACCAGACTCAGGAACAGTGTTTTATTGCCAGACTACTTTATTATTTTTCACTACATGAATGCGTAAACGTGAATGTTTACGCATCTGTGTTTATATCTGTGTAATGATAAAAACTTCGTATTCATCCGGAAGAAGGAGGCGGGAATCAGCGGACAATCAACATGAAACTTTAATAACACAAAATAAAAACAAAACAGCACCAGCCCCTCACGGACGACTGGTGCGCTCAAATAAAAACCAAAACACAACTAAAAGCCCAGGCCTGGTCCTCTCTTGTCCTTCACTGTCGTCGCTCCAGTTTTATATCCTTCCATCTCCTACATGGGACTTGAGACCGGCGGTGGGTCGCAGGTGCCACTGATTTGCCCAATCACTGCCGGCCTTACTCCTTGTTCCCATGTCCCTCGGCCCCGCCCCACTCGCCACAATCTGTCTCACTGTAATTACTGTAAATAAATGATTTAGGCTTCTGCAGTTCACTGTGTAGTAATTATCTGTGCCCTGACCTGTTCTCCAGTGCTACAACATTCAAAGCTGCTAAAATGTGCACTCTGCTATGGAAATTGCTATCTTTCCTACCCACTCACCTGTTTCTTATACCACCGTTTTGTTTTAATTTATTTGAATCGATTTACACACACTCCTTTGATCCCCGCTGTGCAAATTATTCAATGACTTTTACAAGAATTTGTCAATAATCTATAGTGAAATCTGTTGAGTAGCATTTTATTGTTGAGCAGCATGCTGTTATAAGTCAAGCACAGTTAGCTCATTTTTTGTTTTTGTGAGCGACAATATAGTAAATTTCTGAAAAAATCTGATTTGCTATTGAAATGTTTGAAAAAAGTCAAAACAATATATACAAGACTGTTCAAATGTTTGAAGTCTCTTATGCTCAAAAAATCTTATTACAAATGAAAAAATGTATTCTGTTTTAATATATTTAAAAAATTTACTTTATTCTTGGGATATAAAGCTGAATTTTCATACTCCAGTCTTCAGTGTCACATGATCATAAAGAAATCATTCTAATATGCTGATTTGCTGCTCAAGAAATATTACTATTATTAACAATGTTAAAAATACTTGTGCTGCTTAATATTTTTGTGTAAACCATTCTTTGATATATATATATATATATATATATATATATATATATATATATATATATATATATATATATATATATATTATTATTATTTGATTAACAGAAAGAACAAAAAAAGTGTACAATTTAACAATTTAAAAATGTTTACTGAAAATTTTGCACAATGCATACTTTCTGAAAGTATTAATTTAATTGAATAATAATTACAAAATAAATCTTACTCCAACCTTCTGAATATGCACTAGTTTTTTTAATTCTATATTTTGTGCACAACAAAAATCCCATCACCATCAGAACAGACTTTTTAATATAATTTGGGCCCGAGCTCCTGGTCAATATGACTTTGGAGGACCCTCAAACAGATGTAGCAATACTCCTCGTGGAAAACACTGCAGTGGAGAGAGACAGAGAGAAGCCGGCTGCTGTTCAGTGGATTAGGCCCAGGGCACTGGAGTGCTGCTGGGAGCTGGAGAGACCCCGTCACACTCGCCCTGTTTACAGTGTGAAGAGTGTTTTTATGTCTGTGTTTCTGAAGCACCTCTCAAAGCCTGGGCCAAGGCACCGGGGCAGAGCTTACACTGGGAGAAGATGCACTCCACTGAGCCACTCACACACACACACACACACACACACACACACACATTCCAGTCGGCTTAAGGGCCTGGATCACTGACTCACACACTGATCAGAGCAAAAAACGCCTGTGTATTGTGAATGTAAAAATAAGCCAGCGTGGTAATCATTGAAAGAGCCCACATATGCTCTCGGCCCACGCCAACATGGATTTTGCTCCCCCAGCTAACTCTTCTTACGATAAATGACAGTGAGCTTGTTTCTCATTTGAATCCAGCCTGAAAATCCTGAAATGACAATGGGGATTCAATGTGTGATTCAAAAGTTGCTCTGTTCCAAAACCTAGTGAGCTGCTTCCTATAATTACGCTGCCTGCTATTACACCTTGAAGGCAAAACCTAAGACCGCTTCACATACTGAACACACTAGTCACCGTACCGATACTACGAACTAGCACAGAATAGTGCAAACGTACATGTAAACTGGGACATGCATCAAGAGGTCAAGGTTTAGCTTAGTTGATAAGCAAGGTATAGTTATCCCATGGTTGGCAGATCCTTTTAGAATGCAAAAACTAAACATTTTATAAAAAGAGTAATCATTTTGCGGATCACTAAATTCAATGGATTAATACTTTGTGTGGCTCTATATTTTAAGCTATTTTTGTGGTGCACCAAAATAAATTTACATTTATGCATTCAGCAGACGCTAAAGCGACTTACAGTGCATTCAGGCTATACATTTTTTCCCCCAGTAAAATAGTAAACAGATTAATAAAATGTAGAGAAACCATAAACAAACAAACAAATACATGGACGGATGGATAGAATGATAGTTGATAGAATGATGGAAGGATGGATGAATGGATAAATGGATGTATGGATAAAGCAGGGGACAGAACTATGGGTTAAAAATTAGCAAGCATGGGGTGGCATATTTCACTAGCCATAACCTGTGATTATAGTTTTACATTGGAGACTGTAGGGGGCTAAACATAACCACTATTTAAAGAATGACAAGCATGAGGTGGTCTATTAAAAAGTAGTCATAACCTCTAACTAATGATCAGACAGGAGAGTTTGTGAGCCGTCTCTCTCTTCACGGACACGCCGCTGAACTGCTGTCACTGTGCTCCATGCAGGCGGAGGATCTGCTGGCCCACTACCAGCACTCTCCCCTCCAGTATCCACACTGGATGACTCACCACATTTCGCTGACTAACTCTTTTCTTGAACGAGAGCGAGGAGGGGGAGTAGTGATAAGAAGATTGTCAGGCCTAGTGCTGGAGGGGAGGAGAGACAAACCGAGAGAGATGGGCATATCTCAGCGCTGCTGGCTGCCTCTGATAAGCACTGATAAGGCATCTCTTTGATGTTCAGTTAAGTGTAAAATTAAAATGTGCTAAAAGCCGAGGGGTGCGTGGCAACCCCCTTCTGCAGCTGAAGACGGGAGGATTTTCTTCTCTTTGGCTCCTCCCCCGTGCGCCTCTCTCTGAAATCAGGCAGGTGTTAATTGTATGGGAGTCTTTTCTCGTCGTGCTTATATGACGTCCAAATCATATATCAAATCATTTTTAATCTTTCATCTGGCTATCATTAAGCCTCATTATCCACACGGCGTGATTACAGATCCAATTAACCTTGTTTCTGTGCCCTGGCTCCGTTAGCGTGCTTATAGTTAATAATTTCTCTAATTGAAAAACTGTAATGTTAGAATCACAAATATGAAAACACAGTTGCCTGGCAGCTGCAATGACGGCATAAAAAAGTTGCACTGACCAAATTAAATATTAATACGTCTGGAGACGCTTTTTAGAAGCTTCTAACCTGATTTGCCAGATCTGGCCAAACAGATTAAGAGATTTATTGGAGTCAAATTCTACACTTTCATAGCATCTTACAGATAAGTCTGGGAAGCACCATATCTAAGGCAATAATACATAAAAACCAATAAATATTTTCCTGTTGTGGAAATCTACAGCATTTTGACAAAAAAAAAAAATAGGAAAAATTCTGCAACCATTAATACTGCAAACAAATAAATAAACAAACACTAAAAAGTAACGATGAGAAAAAAAAGTGTAATTCGTAAATCGAAGTGAAATGAAGCATTGCTGGATGTACAGTATGAAAACAAAAAACAGATAAATTTTCATCTGAAAAAATAAAAAAGAATAAATAATAATAATAAATAAAAATTCATACAATTCTGGTAATGAATGAATGAATGAATTACTTAATGAATAAATTCAGACGTAGGCCTGTCGCGATAGTCGATAAATCAATTAATCGGCCAATAAAAAAAAAAATGAGGTCGATAATTTTTTCGGCCGCGAACATTTCTTTACATTTTTATTTAAAAAAGTGAAACATCATGATGTGGGGTTAGTCTGGAGCACAGCCTGTGGACATACCACGGTAGAAAACACCCTCTCCGAAGGCACAGGTGTCCCGGGAATAAAGCCTCGCTAGAGTGACCAGCTTTGAGAAGCGCCTTTCATTTGCTTGTGGATGTTTGCGTCTCAAGTGATATTGCATTGTACTTGCACTTCTGCTTTATTTTAATACCGCGTAGAATATTTTGCAAGTAACTTTGTTGCCCTTTCTGTCAAAGTGGGCTTACTTTTCGCTTGCTTCATTTGGCTTGCTCATCTAAGTATGTCTGTAGGCGTGTGGTTGTGAGTGTCAACGCGCCCAGTGAGTTCACACACACACGTGCGTTGTTTTTTCCTCCTTTCGAAAGCGCTCGGGCAGTTGCGCTCCTGAGGCGTCTGTCGTTGCTTGCCATATAAGCATCCATCAGCCGCGATCTCAGTTACAACAAGGTAATTTCAGTAATGGATTTCCACCACCGAAAAACCCTTGCTGTAACTGCTACAAGATTTATTCACGAAGAAAAGTAAAAAACTCTGCAGTGTTTGGGTGCACCCCATTTTTCTAACACAACAGGGAATTTCACCCCGAAGGAAGCTGATTGAGTTGGTTCTTTTCACGTGACCTGGTGCACTTGCGTCATTCTGAACAGCTGAGATGTTTTTAACTAGATGTGGTGCGGACGCGCCTGGAAAAAACGAGCGTGTCGCTTCTATTATAAGCGCGCATACCGCATTTGAAATAAAAAACTTGAGCGCCCAAATGACGTGATATGTGAACGGCCCTTCATCGAGCTCCTTCATCGGTCAGAATGTTTACTTTCGGTTAACGGTTAAACGGTCAATATGAGCATCCCTAACTGGCATATAAACATAATATAACATGCACACATACAAAATTCATTAATTTTAAGCCACACAAAGTCAACATGTTGGTATTTCTTGCTCGGAATCTGCCATAAAATAAAATTAAAGTTTACTGATTTTTGAAAAGGTGTACCTGCGTTATTATGCCATTATCATTATATTGGTTGAAACTGATCTTAGAACGACAATATTATCGTTTATCGTGATAATTTCTTGTACAATTTATCGTCCAGCAAAATTTGTTATCTTGACAGGCCTATTCAGACGTCAATAAGCAATATAGTGCCAATATTCCCTACACCTTGCAGCTGTTTCCCAACAAAAGTGTATGAATTTATTATCCTTAATGTTGAGTCCTGTAAGTGTAAAGTTGAAAGTGTAGGATTAATAAATTGCTAAATAAACGGACCAATATAACAATGAAAACGTTATCACACAGCATCATTTCCATAAATGGTCTGGATGGACTGGGAAGCGAACTGTTGCTGAAACCAGTATAAATGCAGACTAGACCTTCGATTCACACTTGAATTAAAATCTCCATCTCGCCTCATCTAAAGCTACAGTGTTAGTTACCCGGGCCACTTTGTTCCTGTCGCTGTGGCTTTACTCTGTAATCAGGATGCAAAGAAATGCAAGAGAGACATAAATAAAGCGAATGCGCTCTCAGTATCCAAGCAGCTGGAGAGTAACGTATGCGTGTTTCCCTTCACTCCTCAGTCATCGGGTGCACTAAAACTCAGACAACACAAAGAGACAGCAGTAACTTCTCAACAAGTGAAGGCAGCAGTCTACTGCTCAGTGAAGTGTGCAATAATGAGCTCAGATGAGAAATGAAAAGCAAAAAGAGAGAAAGAAATGGAGAAAAAGAGAGAAGAAAAAGAAGGGGGTGGGAATACAAGATGTAAATCTATTCACAGATTGGGCCAAATCTGTGCTTAGACTATTATTTTCCTTCACTGCAACAGAATCTTGACTAGAAACACGACACCGACCCAGACGTTAAACTCTTGGGCTTATTTCAAACATCAGGAACCACTAACAAAAGACACCAACAAAAAAGTTATTTGGCTCGATACTCATTAGCACCTGAAATTCTGGAAGGAATTACACTGTAGAAACCCCGAAAACACTGGATCATCCATCACAACGGAGAATTACTAAATCAACAGGATGAAGCTGTGATTGACTTTACAGAATGGAAATAAAAATGACTGCACTAGATTCGGACAGTTGTGCAGAAAATGAGTTTGATTTGCACATGACATAATGTGCTGGTTACTGCGGTTAGCTGGATGGTTGCTTATGCTGCTCCAAATTTACTAAGGCAACGTTCACACTGCTAAGATTTGTGAGTAACATCTGCAAATGTTAATCCTTCACTTATGTGCACGTTAAAGAGTAAAACCTTGATGGCTGATACAGCGATAACCAAAGCTACATTTCTCTCAGCTGAAAACAAATCACATGGAAGCCAACCATAAAGCAAGTGTTTTTTTTTTACTGTTTACTGGCTATGCTATCCATCCAAGTTGAGAATTTCATTTATACAAAAAGTTTGAATATTACAATATTTGATTGTATTAAGTTTTTTTCTTTTTCATTGTGAAAGGTCTCTGTGACAAAACATTCCTTTGATCTACTTCTTTATTTTTATTAAATAAACCGCTTTATTGATATTTTATCTTGTTTGGTCTCTTGAATGAATGAATTCTACTAATGCATTGTTGTATCTTCTTTGATTTACAATAAATTTACCTTCTAAAATTTGTTGTGTTTTCTTGGGCCCTTTTTGATCTAACGGCCTGCTGGAGCCCTTTTTGTTCTTTCTTTTTTATGTCTTACCATTAACGGACGTAATAAATTGACTAATGGATGTGGAGATTAATAATTAATTAGTAATTAATTTAGTTAAAATGGACAAACAAATAATACATTTCTTACAAATTAAGTATTTTTTTTGGGGTGGGGGTGGGGGGGGTCAATTAGTTACAAATTGATCAAATAAACTAATAAAAGTTTTGAACTAAGTAAGATAAAATTCTAATTTCTAACAAAATACCACAATAACTTATGCAAATATTTTCTTACCTAAAAAACAATCAAACTGAAAACTGTTAATTTGTGTATATGTTCCACCAATAAATAAATTGATAAAATAAACACAAACTATTACAAATGAAATAAAATATTACATTATAAATTATGCAAACGTTATCTTATTTAATTTTTATCACATTTTTTATTACAATTATTTTATTATTTTATTAATAATAAAAAAAGGCAATTAAAAAAAATTACCAAAAAATTCCTTCACAAATATAAATATATAAAAATTCTTATTCACATTTTGGAAAATGTATTCTCATACATTGTGACATCGCAAAATCTGCAGTAAAAATGTATGGTGTCACTGCATGGACAGGATTCAGAAAAGGAGTGAAATTTGTTTTAGCTGCAGTGCAAATCCCTCGTTCATGGTTCATTTAATAAGAAAATAAAATAAAAATAATAAAAATAATAAAAAAAACACACAATTCCAAATGCTTCAAAAACTAATAGCACACCACGAATGACCGCTCGGAGAAATTTTCTCTACAATAACAGCATGTGAAAATTCTATTTCGAGTGAGAATGACATTTGCAACACTACTTCTTCTTATCGTTCAGTGTAAACACACGTCTAGGGAAAATGCCTTGGCTGGACATTTCCAGCAAGCGTCAAACAAGACAAACAATGAAGCGAGTGAGAAAGTTCCCAGTGTTTCACAGACTTGTGTGATTGACACATACAGATGGACACTTGTGTGTGAGACACCGACTGGTCCAGAGGGCACTGACCAGGTTGGGTCTGCCACAGCCTGAGGGGCTTGTTGGATGTCAAAGGAACAGCTGATCCAAAAAAGAAAATCTGTCATTATTTACTCACCCTTATGGTAGTTTCAAACCCGTATGTTGCTATTTATTCTGTATGACACATAAAAACTACCAGCATCTGGGTTTGGAACAACATCATGAGGGTGAGTAAAGAACACAATTTTCATTTCTGGAACAACTATTCCATTAAATCTGTATGTGAATTTGAGACGGACACATAAGTGGTTCTGTTGTACTCACTTCCTGTTCCTCCAGGGAGCAGAGCACAAAAGCTTGCATACTCTATCTGTTTAAAAGAATGCCATCTCTCTAGGGCAAATCACAGCTCAGGAAACTGAGAACAGATGAGCAGTTCTGAACATCTGAATCCATCTTTCATTTGAGAAAGTGAAACACTGAGTCATCTAAGCCACACTGAATCACAAATGAACTCATAATACATCTGAATCTGATTATGCCGCGTGGCACTGCTGCAGATCAAACCCTGGAGATTGGAACAGTTTATACTAGGGATGGGCATGAGAAATCCAGCAGTCAGGCGCTCGTTTAGCACCAACTAGCTGATTAGTAAAAAGACTCACAGTTAGATTACTCACAAACTGATTTTCAAATGTATGGTGGGATGAAAACATGAAGAGCTATGAGAAAAGTTTTTTTTGTTACTTTAACATTTTTATTTTTAAATCCATTTTGTATTTTTTTATTATTATTTATAGACTAATCGTTTAAAATATAAAACATCAACATTTAAAAACAACATTTTTCATTAAAACATCAACATTTAAAAATCAAATCTTTTTTTATTTAATTCTTCTCAGTAGAAAAGAACAGGTTTTCGAAGTTATATATATAGAACATACTGTATATATGCATTATCTAAGGTACATATTTTACATTTTTTTTCTTGTATTTAATTATTTTTTTATATTTTCTTACTATAATAAATAAAAGAAATCTCTTTACATATACAAATGTACACAAAAATATAAATATTGTTTTATATATTTTAATATATTTGCAAAGCATTACTTTTCGGCTTTATATTATATTTGATTAATCAAATTACTTGACTTTTATTATGTGTTTTAATGCTTAAGACTACAAAATAACTCAAAATGCCCACTTCTAGTTGACATCTCATTTATCAGAGGTTTATTTGGTAAGCTGGTCTGGTTTGGTTTCTTACCTCTGTGCTGCTCACTCGACCTTCCTGGAAAGAGCACTCTGCGACGTTATTAGTGCAGATGTGACGATATTTACACCAGTTGCAGGGGAAAAGGCTGCTAACACACGACGAACACCTGCAGAGGAGAAAAACAAAAGAAAGTTACATGAGAGCACATAAAACAAGTCATCTGTGAACAGTTTCCACTGACTTGAGAGTCAAAGCTAAACGTAAATGACCAAATCGTGTTTTTTATAACAAAATCTACTCCAAAGCAAACCTGGTTTTGTTTAATGGTCTTATTCCTAGTATTTACAGCATATTTTACAAAGTAATTAAACTCATTGTTTTTATGCAATCTCAAGCTGGCTTTGATGTAACATAATATTATATATATATATAAACTAACTAAATAAAAAAAATTCAGAAATAAAATCATTTACATTTATTTTATTATAACATTTTATTCAAGGAATACTATTGCATATAAAAATTAAATATAAAAGTATACTAGGGATGGGTACATTCATTTTACAAAAACAAATACATAAATAAATCCAACAACCAAACCTAGATCTAGGTTTTAAGTACTACACCCAGAAATAAAGTGCGAGGCATTGGAGCTAAAACTTGTTTGGTATCTGCAGCAGTGACCTAAACTCTCTGTACTCAACAGAACCTCTGGCTCAAATCATTAATTCCCTCAATTCTTCGAATGCTCTGCCTGTAAATCACATCATTGTCCTTGGGAACATCTTGAACCAGCCCCGGGTCAGCCATAAACTCTCATAGAGTCTCTCTCTTCATGAATGAAGACGCCGCTGTGGAAATCTCAGTGGTCAATATGTCACAAATCCGCTCTTTCACTTCAACACACACAATTAATCCTCGAGGACCATTGAACACCCGGCTCGTTCACGGCGGTTCTCAATTAGTCACTAACACGACCCTGAAAAAGTCTTTTAGACGGCAGCCCTAATGACATTCCCAATTAAACAGTCACGTCCTGCCGAGAAACATAAGCAGACGACACCTGTGGACTCGAACACACGTACCCAACGAAAAACCAGTTGTGCCTGCTGTGAGAAGGTTTGCGGACACTTCCGACAGGGGGATTTTTATCCGCCACTGGTCCCGCACAGAAAACTCCATCCTAATGAAGTCCTTCCCTCCAGAGGCACGGGTCAGAACGCCTTCAGAGAGCACTCAACAGTCCAAGCACACCACATCTGGAGCTGCATTGCTCAGTATGATCTTGTTTGCTCTCGGGAGGAGAAAACATCCTCTGCTGCTCACGTTTGAAACATCCGAGACGTTTGCACTGGCAAAATGATACAGGCCGCTTTCTTTCACAACCTTCTCTGATGGAACCGGTGGGTCATCTAAAACAAGTTACGGCAGTTTATTTTCAGTATGGGTGCATTTTAAGTAGCTAAATCTAATATGACTGCTGACGGGGGTTTGGTGTGGGTGTGTTTTTTAATGGGCTAGAAGGTAAAGATGCAAACTAGAGCTGATGGAGGAGGGCGCAGCGCTCCACTGCAGCTGAAATGCGTTGTAATTACTGCAAACCGATCTGCAAGTCTCGCTTGAAATATGCAATATGCTGTGTCAGGGGTTTAAGGCCCATCAATTCACTCAGCTTTAATTTGAGCGTGGGCTGAAAAACACAGCATGGCCAAATGGTGACACTCTGATGAAGTGAGTATTCAACCATCATTGGGAGTCTGGCCTGGACTTTCAGCTCGGGCAAACTGCATCAAATCTGGAGTTTGTGCACAATAGGCAAACTGAAATTAAAAACTGACCATATTTGTGTTATTAATACAGGTTTTTGGCCTTGATTCATCTGTGCACAACATTATAATGGTCTAACTCTAAAACTGTAATTTTTTAAATCTTTTATTTTCAGATGACATCAGTAATGTTTTCCTAACCCCTCCCATCCAATCATCTGGCCCACTTTTCCACAATCCAAACATTTATAATGGATATAATCAAGCCTTCACAGTTAAACAAATTAACTAACTAAATAATTTATATATATATATATATAGCGCAACAATTTATTGATTGTCTTTTAGTTTTTAACACATCTTGACTGATTCTATTCACAAATAATTTTTGCTAATTCAACAAAACATCTAACATTATCGTGGTACATAAGCAGAAACAGCAACAATGCTACAGAATACATAACAGAAAACTAAAACAAACAAACAAACAATCAACAAATGTTCCTTATTGCTAAATACTGCAACTACTCCCTGAAAACCTACCCAACTATTCATGAAAATGGTAAGAGAGCACACAGTTGTCCTCTGATATACACTTCCTGGTAACTTGAGACCATGCATATCTAGGTTGAGCAATAAAACACAAAAGAGTTTCACATGTTTAATGAACGTCCACATTCACGTCCAAAACTAACTAGCACCAGAAAGACACCCTCGCTAACAGCTGCATGGGAAGATGAAACAGAATAAAGAGCTTCGACTTTATATAAGCCATTTCATAACAAAATATCCTGAAATGCACTATGCTGCCCCCTCTCTCAAATCACAGGTGGTCATTATCCCACAGGGAAAGATGAGGTTAAGAGGGGCTTGGGGAAGGGCCTTTGGGTCTGGGTGGCCAAGGAATTGTGGGAAATAAAGATGAAGGCAGGAGACCAAAGACGAGTGGGTGCCATCCACCAGCATCAACAGAGGCGAAGACAATCGGCGGACTAAACATTCCCACAGGGCTTTTGTGAAAACAGGAAATCTGGCACAGGCTATAGGCAATGCTGGCAAGGTAGCGGGTCTCGCTCGGATGTGGGTTGCCATGGCAACTGCCTAGCCTGACTCGATGGATCGGCACGGGCGCTTGTACTTAAACACACACACATAGTGTATTGCTGAGTGTAGGTGTGTGCATCTAATTTTCAACCTGTATATGCAGCACCAGAGCAAAGTGCAAACTGTCATCGTCATGTGGTGGCTCCCTCCAGTTTTCATATTTCATCCTCCTTTTGTTTTCTGTTTTCCTTCCTTTGATAAACTAATTAGCATTTCCCTCCTGTTTCCATGCAAATCACAACTGGAACGGCCGAAATGGGTTTGGAAAAACAAAAGAGGTGCTAACAATGTGTGATTGTGCTGGCTGACTGGGTTAAGTGATGTAAAGAGCTCAACTGAAAGGAGAAGCGGCGGAGTGGGTTCCTGTTCTCCAGGACACACTGACACGTCTCCACCCACTGCATTGAATTTACAGTGACTGAAGAGCAAATTAAACAAATATATAGAGCGCCATAGTATGGGCTTGATTGTGAATCAACACTGAACTGACTTGAGCTTCTTTATAGCTGAACGGAGTTCAATTCTATATATTGACCTGAACTAAACTGAAACAACATTGAACCACACTGAGTCGTATAACAAAAATATAGTCTTTTTAGAGCTTCGTTAGAGCTGAATGTTGTATTGGTTTCATAATTGAAGAACTCTGCACTGTGATTTTCCTGAAGCTGCTTTTAAACAATCTGTATTGACTTGACTTGAGGCGTATGCAGATGAGAGCAAAACTAACCTGAACCTCAGAGCAGCAAACAGCTTGACCGCACTGCAATTACACACCAGCGCTAACACCTCTGGAGCAATTACACTCATTTACTGACCACAGACAGAGCTGCAACTAGCTCCTGTTTTACTGCCAGAACATACGGTGTTATTTCTTAGCGAAGTTAAGATTTCAGCAGAATGTTTGCTGGTTTCTGAGAAATGTACAGATGTTTTTTTTTTGGATGAGGTTCTCAAAACAACTCGTACATGAAATTAAAAAGAATTTCCCATAAGCAAAGCACATCTTGAAAAAAAGAATCATAAATGTTGGAAAAGTTACAAATATTGCATACATATTCCCTTCTGACTACATTAAAATTCCTTTAAAGGGATTATTCACAAACAAAAACATTAAAATTGTCAATTTACTGACCCTCAGGTTGTTCTAAACCTGTATACATTTCTTTCAGCAAAAGAAGAATGTTGGTAACAAACAGTTGACGCTAACCATTGATTTCCATTGAATGAAAACAAAAACCATAGAAGTCAATGGCTACCGTCAGCTGTTTGGTTACCAACATCCTTCAAAATATCTCCTTTTGAGTTCAGCAGAAGATGGAAACTCATACAAGTTTCTAACAGGTGGAGGGTTAGCAAATCATAGCAGAAATGTCATTTTTGGTTGAACTATCCAAAACTATCACTACCCCTTTAAGTCAGTCCATGTGACGGGCATCTTGGTAATATCCCGAGCAACAATTTTCTACAAAGGCAAAAACCATGCAAAGTACTAGTCTGAGTAGAGAAAGAAAAATTTGTCAAATCTCAAAAAAATAAAATAAAAATTATAACTAAGGAAAAAGCCGGTCCAATGCACATTCGATAATACAGTGACGTCTCTATCAAAGAAGCATACTTGTTTCCTACAGCTGCCATACGGGAAGTCGTCGTCATTGTCTGTGACAAGGGTTTTTGGAGTGTTTTGATTAAGTGTCTCATCTCAAAGGCTGTGCACAGTGTTTTTTATTTTTTATTAATTCCTTTTAACAGGACAGCAGTGCTAAAAAAGAGACACTAAAAATGAAAGCAAAGCACAAGAAAATGATGAAAGATGTCCAAATGTGCGTTAACAAAAATAATTGCAGACAGACGCAAGTACAACTCTTTATGCTTTACACTTATATGATGAAATTCCTCTTTTTATCAAAAAAAACCTAACATTCAGAAACAATACCAAGGAAGGTATATTAACAAATAAATACAAATAACAGTATTTATTAATTCTTGTTCAATGTAAATTTATATATTATGTTTTATATTTTAATTTTATCACATGTAATATTTTAATATTTTATAATAATATTTTTTTATTTTATTTCAAAATGCATTAATGTTCAAATACATTTAATATGAGATATGAAGTATGTTTAAACATTAACCAAGATTAATAATTTGTTCATATGAATTATATGATTAATATTAATAATACAAGATTAATCATATTTTCCTGATTGCAACTGTGAAGCTGATTTGACATCTGTAATGTGTGTAGTGCTATAGCAATTAGGGTGACTTGATTAATAACCTTCTGGACTGATATTACCCAGATCTGAACCTGCATGCATCATGTTAAACTCCCAGAGATTTAACCACTGGACTTCAGTTTACTCTTTCATTTGAACTTCAATATCATTTCTTTAATGTGAAAAATTCCAGTAGCTGCGCTGGCTGTTTTAAGAGCAAAGATGTGAGGCTGGACAAAAAGTGCTGAATCAATTCGGGGAGCGCAAAAAAGTAAAATTGCTGACAAAGTGGATAACGGTGGCTGTGAAGAAATCTAGTTCAATGAGTGAGAATCCAATCAAACCCAGCTGGAAGTTTCACACGTCACAAAGACATCTTTGAGCGGCGCACTTACGATTGCAAGACACTGCAGTTGTAGAAGATGAAATCGGCGGTGATGAATTTGAGACCAGTCTCTTTGGACTTCAGAGAGAGCTTCACGACCCGTTTATCGCCTGGAAAAGAACGTAAAGAAACAGTAATGAAGAGAAAGGTGGAAAAAAATGCACAGGAAATAAAGTTAGCGTGAGAAGGGCCATTTGAACTCGCGCTGATGGTCTAATGAAGACAGCGCAGCATCTGTGCCCCGCTCTGCACATATACTCACAAATGTTCACGTTTGGAATATATTTGACTGCGAGACCATTTATCCACTTCTTCCATCTGTGAGCGAAATGCACTTATGTTCCAAACTCAGCAACCCTTTAGTGTTCCATAATGACTACATCTCTGGCCATCAAATTATACTTGTGGGCCTCACTTCACTATAATTGACATAATATTTCCATTTGGACATGCAATAATTGTAATTAATGGGAATACCAGGCTTCCGGAGTCTAAAAGTTACCATCAGGAGATTTTGAATTCTTAGAGTACCTTAAAAACCTGAAAAAAAAATGTAAAAGGGGGAAAATTAAGTAGGTCTCAAAGCTTCTGAGATTCATGTAATTATCAGTCATCACAAAAGGTTAAAAAAAAAAAAAGAGAGACTGGGACAAAATGGGAAGCACGGAAGGAAAAAATGTAATCAAATTAAATGTTATTTCTGAAGCGCAATTCGTTTGGAAGCAGGTCTAGAGAGCAGCTTAATAGACCTGGTCATTTGCCGCAAATGAAAAACGAGGTTGTGAGTAACAGTCTGTCTGATTGTTGAAAGATATGTTTCCACAAACTTCAAATGAACAAACGACTCCGTAAAACATGGCTTGTGTTAAATAGACTGACCTCAAGACAGCATGAAATATTGAGCTGTATTTGTTTTTGTTCAGATTAAATTAAATATGGAATAAACATGCAATGATTTGATGTATAAACAAATAAAATGAATAAATGAAATCTGCACACCATAAAAAATAGTATTCAAAAAAAATATTGCGTATAATACAGTCTCTTATGCTCACCAAGGCTGCATTTACAGTATTTGATCAAAAATACAAAATAACAGTAATATTATTACAATTTAAAATAACTGTTTCTATTCGATTATATTTTAAAATGTAATTTATTCCTGTGATAACAAAGCTGAATTTTCATATTCTTATGAATTTCTACAGCACAATTTCTTATGTGCTGATTTGATGCTGATGAAACATTTTTATTAATATCAATGCTAAAACCCTGCACTGCTGTGATTTTTTGTGGAAAATAAACCTTTTTTCAAGATTCTGTAATGAATATAAATATTAAATAACAGCATTTATTGCAAACAGAAATCTTTTGTAACATTATAAATGTCTTTAATGTCACTTTTGGAATAAACGTGGTACATTTCTTAAAAAAATAAAATAAAATTCTTACTGACCACAAACTGTCCAATTCACATGGTGTACAAAAGTGTACAAATAAATATTTGCGCATGAAAAGAAAAAAGTAAGTGCTTAACATGCATATAATTGAAATTAGGTATATTCATAGGCCTTTTATTTTTCATTTATGTATTTAATTTTTTTTGTGTGTGGGGGGGGGGGGGGGTAATATTCAAGTTCACATAATGTGAATTTGATGTGAAAGCGTGAACTTGAGGTTGCATTGAAAATACATCTTGCTAGACATTTCGACTAAAAAAATCTGAAAACAAGTCAATTAGACCTAGGACATTAAAGAACCTGTTAAATGAATGAATGAATGTCGCGGATCCAAAAATTAAAAAAATTATTTAAAAAAATTATAAATCAATAATATTACAGCTTTTTAAGATCCAATCAAATCCAAACAGATAGTCAAGTCTTGTTCTACATTATTTCCATTTTCCCCCTAAAAGAAAGCACATTGCTGATATCAAATGCATTCTGAATGGCATTTCCTATTTCTTACCATATCCCTGGGTGACAGATGGGACGTCCCGCAGGGATGGGGACATGCAGAGGATTTGTCCTTTGGCCAGAACTTCTCCTGGACTCTCTGTTAGCTCCTCAAACACACACGTCACGCCCGCTGAGAGGTTTGGGACGTTAGCTACCTTCACACTCAGCTGGAGCACAAACACAAGATCATCACGTGAGCTGCCGGATTCAAATGTGGAAACAACGTTTTAGCACGGTTCTGTTAGCTTTAATGAAAAAAAAAACCCACCTAAAAATGCAAATCCTGTCATCATTCCTTTTGTCATCTTAAAATGCATACGACAAAAGCACAAAATGCATTCTTTTTTTTTTTTTAAAGAAACACAAAAGATGAAGACTGAAGAATATTCTATAAATAAATAATAATCTATAAATAATCTCACACAAACAAACATACACAAAAGAAAACACTTCTATTTCTTCTATAACTGTAGATTCCTTCCTAATCTAGTTGTCTAATAAACCAGATGTATATGTCGAGCCAAAAGCATACGTTTTAGTATTTCTTTGTTTTTGAGCACTGTTTTAGATCATTTTAGAAAATCAATATTAAATAAATTCTATATAATAGGATTGCTTTAAATCCAAAAATTATCCACATTTATTCAGGATATCCATAAATGTTCAAGTCATTTTAAATCATAACCTAACAATGAACAATATTTTATAGCACATACTAATATAGGTTAATAATATATATATATATATATATTTCTAAATTCATTATTTCAAGAAACACAAAAGATTGAAAAATATTTTTTAAATAAATGATAATACATTAAAAAACGTCTTGCATACACATCTAAAAAACACAATTTCTTCTATTACTCTGCATTTCTTCTTTTCTTTTTTCTAGCTTCCTTCCTAATATACATGCTTAATAAATCTGTCATTGTATATTATGAATACTGCTGGCTCTTTGACAAATTGCCTTTGCTAAATGCATAAGTGTAAATTTCTATGTAATAAATAACTAAGCCACTCTTTTAATATAATTACAATAAAAACTCGATCAGTCAAGCTCCAAAATGACAAAAAAACAAAACATTAATGCATAATAAAATTTCTGATGCAACATGCTAGATCTGTGTGATAGATAGATTCATTTAAGCTACAGATTTAGGATGATGTAAGTTTAAATAAATGATGACAGAATTGTTCTTTTTGGGTGAACCATCCCTTTAAATCATTTCCAGCCTTTGAAATCATTATTATTATTATTATTATTTTTAAATCAAACCATTCATTACACTGTAAAAGCAATACTCATAAAGGATGCCGTTGTGAGGGTCCATGATGAAAAATGCATTATGAAGACAGGAGTGATTTTATGCTTCTGGAGGAGCATATAAAATTAAATCACCTGTGTGGAAGCAGAGGTCACAGACATGTTATCAGGAGTGACAGTGATGTCGACACACTGCTTCAGCTCCATACTGAAGTGAAGCGGCTCGGCCCACTTCTCGCATGCTTCCTTTCTGGAGCACCTGGAAACAAACAAACCAACGGATGAGTAAACAGAAACACACAATAGCCTGCAGTCAGCGGTGCTGACTTGATAAGGTGTTTGCTGAAAGCAGTGGCCTGTCTCGTTCAAGCTTCAGTGAGCATGATTTTCCTTTACCCTGTCCACTCAGACCAATGCAAGTCAAATATCCACAGATATCCACAGTCCCCGCAAATGGATCAACAATACAAAATGCTTTTGATATTGCCGAAATGGAGCTCTATGAATGGACTCATCTACCATGCAATGGCAAAAATGTGTTGATTTATACCTGCGTGTTACGAATGATAATTGCAAGTAATG